>NC_086110.1:2432837-2455596 GCF_963921235.1 Mobula hypostoma
TTTCTATATTGGTGTACAGGCTTTCAATGCCCACGGTGAAGAGTATGGCCTCAGGGGGCACTGACATGGAATTGACTATCTGGACAAAGTGGTACGTGTCCTTGATGTAGCTGGAGTGTTTCTGCGATAGTGGGTTAAGGAAGGCATCAATGTACTCTGCTATCCTGTATGACTCACTGCTGCAGTCCGACACGATGGGCCTGCTGGGTGGTATTTCTCCCGGAACAGTCCATGAGTCTGGGTTCTTGTGTAGTTTGGGGAGGATATAGAACTTTCTTGCTTGTGGCCGTAAGTCTGTCAGGTACTCCACCTGCTCCTTCCCGAGGTATCCAGTCATTGATTATGGGGAGCAAGGACATGGCAGACCAATTGAATAATTACTTTGGTTCTGTCTTCACTAAGGAGGACATAAATAATCTTCCAGAAATAGTAGGGGACAGAGGGTCCAGTGAGATGGAGGAACTGAGCGAAATACATGTTAGTAGGGAAGTGGTGTTAGGTAAATTGAAGTGATTGAAGGCAGATAAATCCCCAGGGCCAGATGGTCTGCATCCTGGAGTGCTTAAGGAAGTAGCCCAAGAAATAGTAGATGCATTAGTGATAATTTTTCAAAACTCGTTAGATTCTGGACTAGTTCCTGAGGATTGAAGGGTGGCTAATGTAACTCCACTTTTTAAAAAAGGAGGGAGAGAGAAACCGGGGAATTCTAGACCGGTTAGCCTAACGTCGGTGGTGGGGAAACTGCTGGAGTCAGTTATCAAGGATGTGATCACAGCACATTTGGAAAGCGGTGAAATGATCGGACAAAGTCAGCATGGATTTGTGAAAGGAAAATCATGTCTGACGAATCTCATAGAATTTTTTGAGGATGTAACTAGTAGAGTGGATAGGGGAGAACCAGTGGATGTGGTATATTTGGATTTTCAAAAGGCTTTTGACAAGGTCCCACACAGGAGATTAGTGTGCAAACTTAAAGCACATGGTATTGGGGGTAAGGTGTTGGTGTGGGTGGAGAATTGGTTAGCAGACAGGAAAGAAAGAGTGGGAATAAACGGGACCTTTTCAGAATGGCAGGCGGTGACTAGTGGGGTACCGCAAGGCTCAGTGCTGGGACCCCAGTTGTTTACAATATATATTAATGACTTGGATGAGGGAATTAAATGCAGCATCTCCAAGTTTGTGGATGACACGAAGCTGGGTGGCAGTGTTAGCTGTGAGGAGGATGCTAAGACGATGCAGGGTCACTTGGATAGGTTGGGTGAGTGGGCAAATTCATGGCAGATGCAATTTAATGTGGATAAATGTGAAGTTATCCACTTTGGTGGCTAAAATGGGAAAACAGATTATTGTCTGAATGGTGGCTGATTAGGAAAAGGGGAGGTGCAACGAGACCTGGGTGTCATTATACACCAGTCATTGAAAGTGGGCATGCAGGTACAGCAGGCGGTGAAAAAGGCAAATGGTATGCTGGCATTTATAGCGAGAGGATTCGAGTACAGGAGCAGGGAGGTACTACTGCAGTTGTACAAGGCCTTGGTGAGACCACACCTGGAGTATTGTGTGCAGTTTTGGTCCCCTAATCTGAGGAAAGACATCCTTGCCATAGAGGGAGTACAAAGAAGGTTCACCAGATTGATTCCTGGGATGGCAGGACTTTCATATGAAGAAAGACTGGATGAACTGGGCTTGTACTCGTTGGAATTTAGAAGATTGAGGGGGGATCTGATTGAAACGTATAAGATCCTAAAGGGATTGGACAGGCTAGATGCAGGAAGATTGTTCCCGATGTTGGGGAAGTCCAGAACGAGGGACCACAGTTTGAGGATAGAGGGGAAGCCTTTTAGGACCGAGATTAGGAAAAACTTCTTCACACAGAGAGTGGTGAATCTGTGGAATTCTCTGCCACAGGAAACAGTTGAGGCCAGTTCATTGGCTATATTTAAGAGGGAGTTAGATATGGCCCTTGTGGCTACGGGGGTCAGGGGGTATGGAGGGAAGGCTGGGGCGGGGTTCTGAGTTGGATGATCAGCCATGATCATAATAAATGGCGGTGCAGGTTCGAAGGGCCGAATGGCCTACTCCTGCACCTATTTTCTATGTTTCTATGTTTCTAGTTCTCGCAGAATGTTCCTAATTTCTGTGTGTGTTTCCCAGTATATGGGTTCCTTTAGTTTAGTGTAGTGTTCTGTGTTGTTTAATTGTCTGTGTGCCTCAAATAGATATTGCTGTTTGTCCATGATAACTATGCTGCTCCCTTTATCTGCCGGTTTGATAGCAATATCCATATTTTCCTTCAGCTCTTTCAGGGCTGCTCTCTCCTTCCTAGTTAAATTGGGCTTATCCTGTACTTCTCTTTCCCTCTCCATTATCTCATCCAGTGTGCTCTGTGCTCTCAAATTGTAGGACCGTTTCTGGCCTGTACCTCCTCTTGGGCATCCAGTCTGAGGGAGGGGTGAAAGGGGTCTTTCTACCTTCTGCCTCCCCAACAAAGTCGATGAGTACCACTCTCCTGTAGAACTTATCCATGTCCCCCTCAATCTGCTCCTTATGGAGTTTTGCAATTGGTACAAAAGTGAGGCCCCTGTTCAGAACCTTTTGCTGTGTTTCTGTAGGGATGAATGTATGGGAGAGGTTCACGACGGTCTCTCCCAGTCGTGGACCCTGCCTCTCTCGGCTTTGTCTCCACTCTAGTTTAAAGACTATATCCACCTCTTGACTATGGTCAGGCCTGTGTTTTCTGTCCAATGGATGTGGTCTGTGTCTACCTTAAACTGCCTCACCGGGATTGCAGGGATATAATTCTTAGTTCATTTAGTTGGCCCAGGGTTGCTTGTTCTGCCTCTGTTAAACAGTGGCTAAAGTTCAGCTCTGGCACCCAGATACTGGCATTGGGAAATTTAATATCGGCCATTCTTAATAGTTGCTGAAGCTGTTTAGTCGCTGTTGCTGGCTGATGTGACTCATTGTTTACTCCAAAGGAAAGGATAGCCTTCTTAGTTTCCAGCTGTGGTTCTAACTTTGTCAGGATGGCAGTGGCATGGGTGAATTTGGCTCCCAGAAAGTTGTCCAATTGAACATCCTTATTAGGGCATCTTTTGATCCTGGAAATGTTAGAGTCCCCTATAATTAGTATAGGTTTAAGGGGCCTTAGTTCCCAAGTTACATTTTTCTGTTTAGAGTGAGGATGCCTCGTTATTTGACCCTCCTGGTTGTTGCAAATAGGGGTTACCTCTTGTTTGTCCCATGTCCTCCGACTCTCGGGCTGTGTGGTTCCCTGGGGTGCAAGACTTGCTCGGTCCTCGTGTACTGGCTCCCCTTGTCTGTGTGCCCATCCACACTGGTGTGGGGTGGGGTGCTGATTCGCCAGAGTGTTGGGTCGGGGAGGCCGTGGGGGTGGCGGGCTGGGGCTCCCCTGATCCTAGGTTGGATTGCGTCTTCTCCGAGGGGCTCATAGGTGGGGAGGGGCACACCTGGCGTCTTCTCTGTTCCTGTGACCGGGGCAGTGGGGCCGCATCGGCGTCGAGTGGGTTAACTAGCTCCGGCGCCCTCCCGTGGACAGTGCCAGAACTCCCACTGTTGTTCTCAGGACCTGTTGGTTTGAGACAGTCTCGCAGCACAATTACCGGACTCAAGTTCGTTTCACTCGTCGCCGACGGACGGGGTGCAGCCTGGGCGGTCTTTTTCCGCTGCTCGGGTGTAATACGGGTCCTGTCACGGCTGACCCAGAAGCCGTCCCTAGAGGTGGAGGATCTGTTCCCCTCTCCCCTTTGGGACACGGTTTCCACTGTCCGTGGGGTGATTGTGGCCGCGTCCGAATTGTGGGGCCCCTCGTGGGCCCGGTCTGCCGCGGCCTGCCGTTCTGGCACAGGTCTTGAGACCAGATCAAAAATATGCTTTTGGACGGCCTCCAATTTGATTTGAATTTTTTCCTTTAAATTTCGTTTGCTCCAGATTACGGCTTTGCTGATTGCTTCTGTAAGCGATCAGTCAGATCCGATTCAATAAATTTTAGTTCCAATTCTTGCAGGCTATTTTGGTAGTGACCAATTAAAATATAACGTGTTTGTTCAGCCCAAGCGTCCGCATTGGCAGCAATTTTACGAAGCGTTTCTTGGGAGGGGTTCGCCGGCTTTATGAACTTGGTCAATCTGTATGCTTGCGTAGATATCCCCTTCTGTGGCCCGTTCATTTGTTCCAAAACTCTTAGGTGGTGCAGAGTCTGAATTATTTTATATATTAATCTAACCGTGGTGGAAAAGGAATCCCTGGGAAACCCGAAGTTTCTGCAGTTACCACGGTAGTCTGACGCGCCATGTGCTGGCAGGCCCCCGGTCCTCTCTCTCCAATTTCTCCTCTACATCGTTAAAGTAAGGCAATAATCAGCAAACTACCGATGAAGTCCGCTTAATTAATGTTCTTACCGCTTGTTCTGCGTATTAGGTTCAGTGATTTCGACTCCTGCGAATTGCCTTTAACAAAGAGTATTGCCTTCAATAAACAGGAATTCTGCAGATGCTGGAAATTCAAGCAACATACATCAAAGTTGCTGGTGAACGCAGCAGGCCAAGCAGCATCTATAGGAAGAGGCGCAGTCGACGTTTCAGGCCGAGACCCTTCATCAGGACTAACTGAAGGAAGAGTGAGTAAGGGATTTGAAAGCTGGAGGGGGAGAGGGAGATCCAAAATGATAGGAGAAGACAGGCGGGGGAGGGATAGAGCCGAGAGCTGGACAGGTGATAGGCAAAAGGGGATACGAGAGGATCATGGGACAGGAGGTCCGGGAAGAAAGACAGGGGGGGGGGTGACCCAGAGGATGGGCAAGAGGTATATTCAGAGGGACAGAGGGAGAAAAAGGAGAGTGAGGGGAAGAATGTGTGCATAAAAATGAGTAACAGATGGGGTACGAGGGGGAGGTGGGGCCTTAGCGGAAGTTAGAGAAGTCGATGTAGATGCCATCAGGTTGGAGGCTACCCAGACGGAATATAAGGTGTTGTTCCTCCAACCTGAGTGTGGCTTCATCTTTACAGTAGAGGAGGCCGTGGATAGACATGTCCTTCTCTAACTTCCGCTAAGGCCCCACCTCCCCCTCGTACCCCATCTGTTACTCATTTTTATGCACACATTCTTTCTCTCACTCTCCTTTTTCTCCCTCTGTCCCTCTGAATATACCTCTTGCCCATCCTCTGGGTCACCCCCCCCTTGTCTTTCTTCCCGGACCTCCTGTCCCATGATCCTCTCGTATCCCCTTTTGCCTATCACCTGTCCAGCTCTCGGCTCTATCCCTCCCTCTCCTGTCTTCTCCTGTCATTTTGCATCTCCCCCTCCCCCTCCAGCTTTCAAATCCCTTACTCACTCTTCCTTCAGTTAGTCCTGACGAAGTGTCTCGGCCTGAAACGTCGACTGCGCCTCTTCCTATAGATGCTGCTTGGCCTGCTGCGTTCACCAGCAACTTTGATGTATGTTGCCTTCAGTAAAGCGTATTTCCCGACTGGGGGAGTCACCAGTTTCGCCTGTTCTCTGTGGCTTCCTCATGGGGAATTCTGTAAAGTCTGAGGTGGTCTTCCTTTAAAATGTTCCACTCCACCCCCCGCAGCCCCCCCATCCAAAACCTCCCACATCCCATTTCTGTACTGTTTTACCAAACATGTTTGTCCATTCCTGCTGTAGCCTCTGGCTGTTGCCGGCCTGCCCTATTTGTTAAGACTCTCAAAGTTGACTCTTAAACTCTAAGTCGAACTCGAAGTCGAACTACAACTCCGACTCCAACTCGGTAACGACCCCGGGCTCCAACCCGAATTCGAAATCGAACTCGAAGTCGAATTCGAAGTCGAACTCCAACTCGAACTCCAAATCGATCTCCAACTCGAACTCGAATTCGAACTAATACTCGAACTCGAACTCGAACTCAAACCCATATTCGAACCTGTACTCGAACCCGAACTTGAACTCGAAGTCGAACTCGAACTCCAATTCGAATTCGAACTCGAACTCGAACTCGAAATCGAACTCGAACTCAAACTCGAACTGAAGTCGAACTCGAAGTCGAACTCCAAGTTCAACTCAAACTCGAACTCGAAGTCGAACTCGAAATCGAACACCAACTCGAACTCGAATTCGAAGTCGAACTCGAAGTCGAACACCAACTCGAACTCGAATTCGAAGTCGAACTCGAAGTCGAACTGAAAGTCGAACTCGAAGTCGAAATCGAACTCGAACTCGCAGTAGGGTTGGAGTTTCAGTTGGAGTTGGAGCTGGAGTTGGAGTTGGAGTTCGAGTACGAGTTCGAGTTGGAGCTGGAGTTGCAGTTGGAGTTGGTGTTGCTGTTGGAGTTGGAGTTGGAGCTGGTATTGATTTTGGAGTTGGAGTTGGAGTTAGAGGTCGAGTTCGAGTTCTAAATGGATTTGCAGTTGGAGTTGGAATTCGAGCTCGACTCGAGTTCGAGTTCGAGTTGGAGTTGGAGTTCGAGTTCGAGTTGTTGGAGATGGAGTTCAAGTTGGGGTTCGAGTTTGAGTTGGAGTTCGAGTTCGAGTTGGTGTTGGAGATGGTGTTGATTTTGGAGTTGGAGTTCTAGTTGTAGTTGGTGTTGGAGTTGGAGTTGCAGTTGGAGATGGAGTTGGAGCTGGTGTTGATTTTGGAGTTGGATTTGGAGTTGGAGTTGAATTTGGGGTAGATTTTGGAGTTGGTATTTGTGTTGGAGTTGGAGTTGGAGTTGGATTTGTAGTTGTACTTGGTATTGGAGTTGTATTTGGAGTTCGAGTTGGAGTTCGAGTACGAGTTGGAGTTGGAGTTGGAGTTGGAGTTGGATTTGGGTTGATTTTGGAGTTGGTATTTGTGTTGGAGTTGGATTTGTAGTTGTACTTGGTATTGGAGTTGTATTTGGAGTTGGAGTTGGAGTTGGAGTTCGAGTTCGAGTACCAGTTGTAGTTGTAGTTGGAGTTGGAGCTGGAGGTGGTGTTGGAGTTCGATATCGAGTTAGAGTTCGAGTTCGAGTTGGTGTTGGAGATGGAGTTCAAGTTGGGGTTCGAGTTTGAGTTGGAGTTCCTGTTGGTGTTGGAGATGAAGCTGGAGTTAGAGTTGGAGATGGAGATGGGGTTGGTGTTGGTGTTGGAGTTGGTGTTAGTGATTGGAGTTGGAGTTGGATTTGCAGTTGTAGTTGTAGCGGGTGTTGGAGTTGGATTTGGAGTTGGAGTTCGAATTCGAGTTTGAGTTGGAATTGGATTTGGAGTTCGAGTTCGAGTTCGAGATGGAGTTGGAGTTGGTGTTGGAGTAGGAGTTGGAGATGGTTTTCGAGTTGGAGATGGAGTTGGAGTTGGTATTGGAGATGGAGTTGGAGTTGGTGTTGATTTTGGAGTTCGTGTTTGTGTTGGAGTTGGAGTTGGACTTGGATTTGTAGTTGAACTTGGTGTTGGAGTTGGAATTGGAGTTGGAGTTCGAGTACGAGTTCGAGTTGGAGCTGGAGTTGCAGTTGGAGTTGGTGTTGCTGTTGGAGTTGGAGTTGGAGCTGGTGTTGATTTTGGAGTTGGATTTGGATTTGGAGTTGGAGTTGGAGGTAGAGTTCGAGTTCTAAATGGATTTGCAGTTGGAGTTCGAATTCGAGCTCGACTTCGAATTGGACTTCGAGTTCGACTTCGAGTTGGATTTCGAGTTCAACTTCGAGTTCGACTTCGAATTGGACTTCGAGTTCGACTTCGAATTGGACTTTGAGTTCGACTTCGAGTTCGTCTTCCAGCTGGACTTCGAGTTCGACTTCGATGCGAGTATGCGGGCAGTGGACAAAATATCCCTCTAGTGTTTGTGGATCTCGTACTGCAGATGCAGTATCACTTTACCCTGCCACTTTGTTTTTGGTCCACATCATCATCATCTCGGTCCTTGCATTAGGGTTAGCATCTTCGAGATCGACTTCGAATTCGTCTTCCAGTTGGACTTCGAGTTCGACTTCGAGTTGGAGTTGGACATCGAGTTCTAGTTCGTGTTCGAGTTCGAGTTCGAGTTCGAGATCGAGTTCGATTTCGACATCGAGTTCGACTTCGAGTTCGATATCGAGTTCGACCTCGAGTTCCACTTGGAGTTCGACTTCGAGGACGAGTTGGAGTTCGAGTTCGACTTCGAGTTCGACCTCGTGTTCGACGTGGAGTTCGACTTCGAGGACGAGTTGGAGTTCGAGTTCGACTTCGAGTTCGGGTTCGAGTTCGATTTTGCGTTCGACTTCGAGTTCGAACTCGAGTTCGACTTCGGGTTTGACTTCGAGTTCGATTAAGAGTTCGACCTCGAATTCGACGTGGAGTTCGACTTCGAGGACGAGTTGGAGTTCGAGTTCGATTTTGGGTTCGACTTCGAGTTCGGCCTCGAGTTCGACGTCGAGTTCGACTTCGAGTTCGACGTCGAGTTCGATTTCGAGTTCGACCTCGAGTTCGACCTGGAGTTCGACTTCGAGGACGAGTTGGAGTTGGAGTTCGAGTTCGAATTCGAGTTCGACTTCGAGTTCGAATTCGAGGTCGAGTTCGAATTTGAGTTCGAGTTCGAATTCGAGGTCGAGTTCGAATTCGAGTTCGAGTTCGAGTTCGAGTTCGACTTCGAATTGGACTTCGAGTTCGAGTTCGAACTGGATTTCGAGTTCGACTTCGAGTTCGACTTCGAATTGGACTTTGAATTCGACTTCGAGTTCGTCTTCCAGCTGGACTTCGAGTTCGACTTCGATGCGAGTATGCGGGCAGTGAACAAAATATCCCTCTAGTGTTTGTGGATCTCGTACTGCAGATGCAGTATCACTTTACCCTGCCACTTTGTTTTTGGTCCACATCATCATCATCTCGGTCCTTGCATTAGGGTTAGCATCTTCGAGATCGACTTCGAATTCGTCTTCCAGTTGGACTTCGAGTTCGACTTCGAGTTGGAGTTGGACATCGAGTTCTAGTTCGTGTTCGAGTTCGAGTTCGAGTTCGAGTTCGACTTCGAGTTCGACATCGAGTTCGATTTCGAGTTCGACCTCGAGTTCGACCTGGAGTTCGACTTCGAGGACGAGTTGGAGTTCGAGTTCGAGTTCGAGTTCGAATTCGAGGTCGAGTTCGAATTCGAGTTCGAGTTCGAGTTCGACTTCGAGTTCGAATTCGAGGTAGAGTTCGAATTCGAGTTCGACTTCGAGTTCGATAACGAGTTCGACCTCGAGTTCCACTTGGAGTTCGACTTCGAGGACGAGTTGGAGTTCGAGTTCGACTTCGAGTTCCTCGTGTTCGACGTGGAGTTCGACTTCGAGGACGAGTTGGAGTTCGAGTTCGACTTCGAGTTCGGGTCGAGTTCGATTTTGCGTTCGACTTCGAGTTCGACTTCGAGTTCGACTTCGAGTTTGACTTCGAGTTCGATTACGAGTTCGACCTCGAATTCGACGTGGAGTTCGACTTCGAGGACGAGTTGGAGTTCGAGTTCGATTTTGGGTTCGACTTCGAGTTCGACTTCGAGTTCGACTTCGAGTTCGACTTCGAGTTCGACGTCGAGTTCGATTTCGAGTTCGACCTCGAGTTCGACCTGGAGTTCGACTTCGAGGACGAGTTGGAGTTGGAGTTCGAGTTCGAATTCGAGGTCGAGTTCGAGTTCGAATTCGAGGAATTCGGGTCGAGTTCGAATTCGAGTTCGAGTTCGAATTCGAGTTCGAGTTCGAATTCGAGTTCGAGTTCGAATTCGAGTTCGAGTTCGAGTTCGAGTTCGACTTCGAATTGGACTTTGAGTTCGACTTCGAGTTCGTCTTCCAGCTGGACTTCGAGTTCGACTTCGATGCGAGTATGCGGGCAGTGGACAAAATATCCCTCTAGTGTTTGTGGATCTCGTACTGCAGATGCAGTATCACTTTACCCTGCCACTTTGTTTTTGGTCCACATCATCATCATCTCGGTCCTTGCATTAGGGTTAGCATCTTCGAGATCGACTTCGAATTCGTCTTCCAGTTGGACTTCGAGTTCGACTTCGAGTTGGAGTTGGACATCGAGTTCTAGTCCGTGTTCGAGTTCGAATTCGAGTTCGACTTCGAGTTCGAGTTCGACTTCGAGTTCGACTTCGAGTTCGACCTCGAGTTCGACCTGGAGTTCGACTTCGAGGACGAGTTGGAGTTCGAGTTCGAGTTCGAGTTCGAATTCGAGGTCGAGTTCGAATTCGAGTTCGAGTTCGAGTTCGAGTTCGAATTCGAGGTCGAGTTCGAATTCGAGTTCGACTTCGAGTTCGATATCGAGTTCGACCTCGAGTTCCACTTGGAGTTCGACTTCGAGGACGAGTTGGAGTTCGAGTTCGACTTCGAGTTCGACCTCGTGTTCGACGTGGAGTTCGACTTCGAGGACGAGTTGGAGTTCGAGTTCGACTTCGAGTTCGGGTTCGAGTTCGATTTTGCGTTCGACTTCGAGTTCGAACTCGAGTTCGACTTCGAGTTTGACTTCGAGTTCGATTACGAGTTCGACCTCGAATTCGACGTGGAGTTCGACTTCGAGGACGAGTTGGAGTTCGAGTTCGATTTTGGGTTCGACTTCGAGTTCGGCCTCGAGTTCGACGTCGAGTTCGACTTCGAGTTCGACGTCGGGTTCGATTTCGAGTTCGACCTCGAGTTCGACCTGGAGTTCGACTTCGAGGACGAGTTGGAGTTGGAGTTCGAGTTGGAATTCGAGGTCGAGTTCGAGTTCGAATTCGAGGTCGAGTTCGAATTTGAGTTCGAGTTCGAATTCGAGGTCGAGTTCGAATTCGAGTTCGAGTTCGAGTTCGACTTCGAATTGGACTTCGAGTTCGACTTCGAGTTGGATTTCGAGTTCGACTTCGAGTTCGACTTCGATGCGAGTATGCGGGCAGTGAACAAAATATCCCTCTAGTGTTTGTGGATCTCGTACTGCAGATGCAGTATCACTTTACCCTGCCACTTTGTTTTTGGTCCACATCATCATCATCTCGGTCCTTGCATTAGGGTTAGCATCTTCGAGATCGACTTCGAATTCGTCTTCCAGTTGGACTTCGAGTTCGACTTCGAGTTGGAGTTGGACATCGAGTTCTAGTCCGTGTTCGAGTTCGAATTCGAGTTCGAATTCGATTTCGACTTCGAGTTCGAGTTCGAGTTCGACTTCGAGTTCGAGTTCGAGTTCGAGTTCGACATCGAGTTCGACCTCGAGTTCGACCTGGAGTTCGACTTCGACGACGAGTTGGAGTTCGAGTTCGAATTCGAGGTCGACTTCGAGTTCGAATTCGAGTTGGAGTTGGACATCGAGTTCTAGTCCGTGTTCGAGTTCGAATTCGAGTTCGAATTCGATTTCGACTTCGAGTTCGAGTTCGAGTTCGAGTTCGACATCGAGTTCGACCTCGAGTTCGACCTGGAGTTCGACTTCGACGACGAGTTGGAGTTCGAGTTCGAGTTCGAGGTCGACTTCGAGTTCGAATTCGAGTTCGACTTCGAGTTCGAATTCGAGGTAGAGTTCGAATTCGAGTTCGACTTCGAGTTCGATAACGAGTTCGACCTCGAGTTCCACTTGGAGTTCGACTTCGAGGACGAGTTGGAGTTCGAGTTCGACTTCGAGTTCCACCTCGTGTTCGACGTGGAGTTCGACTTCGAGGACGAGTTGGAGTTCGAGTTCGACTTCGAGTTCGGGTTCGAGTTCGATTTTGCGTTCGACTTCGAGTTCGACCTCGAGTTCGACCTGGAGTTCGACTTCGAGGACGAGTTGGAGTTGGAGTTCGAGTTCGAATTCGAGGTCGAGTTCGAATTCGAGGTCGAGTTCGAATTCGAGTTCGAGTTCGACTTCGAGTTCGACTTCGAGTTCGACTTCGAGTTCGAATTCGATTTCGACTTCGAGTTCGAGTTCGAGTTCGAGTTCGACATCGAGTTCGACCTCGAGTTCGACCTGGAGTTCGACTTCGACGACGAGTTGGAGTTCGAGTTCGAATTCGAGGTCGACTTCGAGTTCGAATTCGAGTTCGACTTCGAGTTCGAATTCGAGTTCGACTTCGAATTGGACTTCGAGTTCGACTTCGAGTTGGATTTCGAGTTCGACTTCGAGTTCGACTTCGAATTGGACTTCGAGTTCGACTTCGAATTGGACTTTGAGTTCGAGTTCGTCTTCCAGCGGGACTTCGAGTTCGAATTCGATGCGAGTATGCGGGCAGTGGACAAAATATCCCTCTAGTGTTTGTGGATCTCGTACTGCAGATGCAGTATCACTTTACCCTGCCACTTTGTTTTTGGTCCACATCATCATCATCTCGGTCCTTGCATTAGGGTTAGCATCTTCGAGATCGACTTCGAATTCGTCTTCCAGTTGGACTTCGAGTTCGACTTCGAGTTGGAGTTGGACATCGAGTTCTAGTTCGTGTTCGAGTTCGAATTCGATTCGAGTTCGACCTCGAGTTCGAACTGGAGTTCGACTTCGAGGACGAGTTGGAGTTGGAGTTCGAGTTCGAATTCGAGGTCAAGTTCGAATTCGAGTTCGAGTTCGAGTTCGACTTCGAGTTCGAATTCGAGGTAGAGTTCGAATTCGAGTTCGACTTCGAGTTCGATATCGAGTTCGACCTCGAGTTCCACTTGGAGTTCGACTTCGAGGACGAGTTGGAGTTCGAGTTCGACTTCGAGTTCCACCTCGTGTTCGACGTGGAGTTCGACTTCGAGGACGAGTTGGAGTTCGAGTTCGACTTCGAGTTCGGGTTCGAGTTCGATTTTGCGTCCGACTTCGAGTTCGAACTCGAGTTCGACTTCGGGTTTGACTTCGAGTTCGATTACGAGTTCGACCTCGAATTCGACGTGGAGTTCGACTTCGAGGACGAGTTGGAGTTCGAGTTCGATTTTGGGTTCGACTTCGAGTTCGGCCTCGAGTTCGACGTCGAGTTCGACTTCGAGTTCGACGTCGAGTTCGATTTCGAGTTCGACCTCGAGTTCGACCTGGAGTTCGACTTCGAGGACGAGTTGGAGTTGGAGTTCGAGTTGGAATTCGAGGTCGAGTTCGAGTTCGAATTCGAGGTCGAGTTCGAATTTGAGTTCGAGTTCGAATTGGAGGTCGAGTTCGAATTCGAGTTCGAGTTCGACTTCGAATTGGACTTCGAGTTCGAGTTCGAATTGGATTTCGAGTTCGACTTCGAGTTCGACTTCGAATTGGACTTTGAATTCGACTTCGAGTTCGTCTTCCAGCTGGACTTCGAGTTCGACTTCGATGCGAGTATGCGGGCAGTGAACAAAATATCCCTCTAGTGTTTGTGGATCTCGTACTGCAGATGCAGTATCACTTTACCCTGCCACTTTGTTTTTGGTCCACATCATCATCATCTCGGTCCTTGCATTAGGGTTAGCATCTTCGAGATCGACTTCGAATTCGTCTTCCAGTTGGACTTCGAGTTCGACTTCGAGTTGGAGTTGGACATCGAGTTCTAGTCCGTGTTCGAGTTCGAATTCGAGTTCGAATTCGATTTCGACTTCGAGTTCGAGTTCGAGTTCGAGTTCGACATCGAGTTCGACCTGGAGTTCGACTTCGACGACGAGTTGGAGTTCGAGTTCGAATTCGAGGTCGACTTCGAGTTCGAATTCGAGTTCGAGTTCGAGTTCGACTTCGAGTTCGAATTCGAGGTAGAGTTCGAATTCGAGTTCGACTTCGAGTTCGATATCGAGTTCGACCTCGAGTTCCACTTGGAGTTCGACTTCGAGGACGAGTTGGAGTTCGAGTTCGACTTCGAGTTCGACCTCGTGTTCGACGTGGAGTTCGACTTCGAGGACGAGTTGGAGTTCGAGTTCGACTTCGAGTTCGGGTTCGAGTTCGATTTTGCGTTCGACTTCGAGTTCGACCTCGAGTTCGACCTGGAGTTCGACTTCGAGGACGAGTTGGAGTTGGAGTTCGAGTTGGAATTCGAGGTCGAGTTCGAATTCGAGGTCGAGTCGAATTCGAGTTCGAGTTCGACTTCGAGTTCGAATTCGAGGTCGAGTTCGAATTCGAGTTCGAATTCCAGTTCCACCTCGAGTTCGACCTGGAGTTCGACTTCGAGGACGAGTTGGAGTTCGAGTTCGACTTCGAGTTCGGGTTCGAGTTCGATTTTGCGGTCGACTTCGGGTTTGACTTCGAGTTCGATTACGAGTTCGACCTCGAATTCGACTTCGAATTGGACTTTGAATTCGACTTCGAGTTCGTCTTCCAGCTGGACTTCGAGTTCGACTTCGATGCGAGTATGCGGGCAGTGGAGAAAATATCCTTCTAGTGTTTGTGGATCTCGTACTGCAGATGCAGTATCACTTTACCCTGCCACTTTGTTTTTGGTCCACATCATCATCATCTCGGTCCTTGCATTAGGGTTAGCATCTTCGAGATCGACTTCGAATTCGTCTTCCAGTTGGACTTCGAGTTCGACTTCGAGTTGGAGTTGGACATCGAGTTCTAGTCCGTGTTCGAGTTCGAATTCGAGTTCGAATTCGATTTCGACTTCGAGTTCGAGTTCGAGTTCGAGTTCGACCTGGAGTTCGACTTCGACGACGAGTTGGAGTTCGAGTTCGAATTCGAGGTCGACTTCGAGTTCGAATTCGAGTTCGAGTTCGAGGTCGACTTCGAGTTCGAATTCGAGTTCGAGTTCGATATCGAGTTCGACCTCGAGTTCCACTTGGAGTTCGACTTCGAGGACGAGTTGGAGTTCGAGTTCGACTTCGAGTTCGACCTCGTGTTCGACGTGGAGTTCGACTTCGAGTTCGGGTTCGAGTTCGATTTTGCGTTCGACTTCGAGTTCGACCTCGAGTTCGACCTGGAGTTCGACTTCGAGGACGAGTTGGAGTTCGAGTTCGAGTTCGAATTCGAGGTCGAGTTCGAATTCGAGGTCGAGTTCGAATTCGAGTTCGAGTTCGAGTTCGAGTTCGAGTTCGAATTCGAGGTCGAGTTCGAATTCGAGTTCGAATTCGAGTTCGACCTCGAGTTCGACCTGGAGTTCGACTTCGAGGACGAGTTGGAGTTGGAGTTCGAGTTGGAATTCGAGGGCGAGTTCGAGTTCGAATTCGAGGTCGAGTTCGAATTTGAGTTCGAGTTCGAATTGGAGGTCGAGTTCGAATTCGAGTTCGAGTTCGAGTTCGACTTCGAATTGGACTTCGAGTTCGAGTTCGAGTTGGATTTCGAGTTCGACTTCGAGTTCGACTTCGAATTGGACTTTGAATTCGACTTCGAGTTCGTCTTCCAGCTGGACTTCGAGTTCGACTTCGATGCGAGTATGCGGGCAGTGGACAAAATATCCCTCTAGTGTTTGTGGATCTCGTACTGCAGATGCAGTATCACTTTACCCTGCCACTTTGTTTTTGGTCCACATCATCATCATCTCGGTCCTTGCATTAGGGTTAGCATCTTCGAGATCGACTTCGAATTCGTCTTCCAGTTGGACTTCGAGTTCGACTTCGAGTTGGAGTTGGACATCGAGTTCTAGTCCGTGTTCGAGTTCGAATTCGAGTTCGACTTCGATTTCGACTTCGAGTTCGAGTTCGAGTTCGACTTCGAGTTCGAGTTCGAGTTCGAGTTCGAGTTCGACTTCGAGTTCGACCTCGAGTTCGACCTGGAGTTCGACTTCGACGACGAGTTGGAGTTCGAGTTCGAATTCGAGGTCGACTTCGAGTTCGAATTCGAGTTGGAGTTGGACATCGAGTTCTAGTCCGTGTTCGAGTTCGAATTCGAGTTCGGGTTCGAGTTTGATTTTGCGTTCGACTTCGAGTTCGACCTCGAGTTCGACCTGGAGTTCGACTTCGAGGACGAGTTGGAGTTGGAGTTCGAGTTCGAATTCGAGGTCGAGTTCGAATTCGAGGTCGAGTCGAATTCGAGTTCGAGTTCGACTTCGAGTTCGAATTCGAGGTCGAGTTCGAATTCGAGTTCGAATTCGAGTTCGACCTTTTGTTCGACGTGGAGTTCGACTTCGAGGACGAGTTGGAGTTCGAGTTCGACTTCGAGTTGGGGTTCGAGTTCGATTTTGCGTTCGACTTCGAGTTCGACTTCGAGTTCGATTTCGAGTTCGACTTCGAATTCGACTTCGAATTGGACTTCGAGTTCAACTTCGAGTTCGTCTTCCAGTTGGACTTTGAGTTCGACTTCGATGCGAGTATGCGGGCAGTGGACAAAATATCCCTCTAGTGTTTGTGGATCTCGTACTGGAGATGCAGTATCACTTTACCCTGCCACTTTGTTTTTGGCCCACGTCATCATCATCTCGGTCCTCGCATTAGGGTTAGGGTCTTCGAGTTCGACTTCGAATTCGTCTTCCAGTTGGACTTCGAGTTCGACTTCGAATTGGAGTTGGACATCGAGTTCTAGTCCGTGTTCGAGTTCGAATTCGAGTTCGAATTCGATTTCGACTTCGAGTTCGAGTTCGAGTTCGAGTTCGACATCGAGTTCGACCTCGAGTTCGACCTGGAATTCGACTTCGACGACGAGTTGGAGTTCGAGTTCAAATTCGAGGTCGACTTCGAGTTCGAATTCGAGTTCGAGTTCGAGTTCGAATTCGAGTTCGACTTCGAATTGGACTTCGAGTTCGACTTCGAGTTGGATTTCGAGTTCGACTTCGAGTTCGACTTCGAATTGGACTTCGAGTTCGACTTCGAATTGGACTTTGAGTTCGAGTTCGTCTTCCAGCGGGACTTCGAGTTCGAATTCGATGCGAGTATGCGGGCAGTGGACAAAATATCCCTCTAGTGTTTGTGGATCTCGTACTGCAGATGCAGTATCACTTTACCCTGCCACTTTGTTTTTGGTCCACATCATCATCATCTCGGTCCTTGCATTAGGGTTAGCATCTTCGAGATCGACTTCGAATTCGTCTTCCAGTTGGACTTCGAGTTCGACTTCGAGTTGGAGTTGGACATCGAGTTCTAGTCCGTGTTCGAGTTCGAATTCGAGTTCGAATTCGATTTCGACTTCGAGTTCGAGTTCGAGTTCGAGTTCGACATCGAGTTCGACCTCGAGTTCGACCTGGAGTTCGACTTCGACGACGAGTTGGAGTTCGAGTTCGAATTCGAGGTCGACTTCGAGTTCGAATTCGAGTTCGAGTTCGAGTTCGACTTCGAGTTCGATATCGAGTTCGACCTCGAGTTCCACTTGGAGTTCGACTTCGAGGACGAGTTGGAGTTCGAGTTCGACTTCGAGTTCGACCTCGTGTTCGACGTGGAGTTCGACTTCGAGTTCGGGTTCGAGTTCGATTTTGCGTTCGACTTCGAGTTCGACCTCGAGTTCGACCTGGAGTTCGACTTCGAGGACGAGTTGGAGTTGGAGTTCGAGTTCGAATTCGAGGTCGAGTTCGAATTCGAGTTCGAGTTCGAATTCGAGTTCGACCTCGTGTTCGACGTGGAGTTCGACTTCGAGGACGAGTTGGAGTTCGAGTTCGACTTCGAGTTCGGGTTCGAGTTCGATTTTGCGTTCGACTTCGAGTTCGAACTCGAGTTCGACTTCGAGTTTGACTTCGAGTTCGATTACGAGTTCGACCTCGAATTCGACGTGGAGTTCGACTTCGAGGACGAGTTGGAGTTCGAGTTCGATTTTGGGTTCGACTTCGAGTTCGGCCTCGAGTTCGACTTCGAGTTCGACTTCGAGTTCGACCTCGAGTTCGATTTCGAGTTCGACCTCGAGTTCGACCTGGAGTTCGACTTCGAGGACGAGTTGGAGTTGGAGTTCGAGTTGGAATTCGAGGGCGAGTTCGAGTTCGAATTCGAGGTCGAGTTCGAATTTGAGTTCGAGTTCGAATTCGAGGTCGAGTTCGAATTCGAATTCGAGTTCGAGTTCGACTTCGAATTGGACTTCGAGTTCGACTTCGAGTTGGATTTCGAGTTCGACTTCGAGTTCGACTTCGAATTGGACTTTGAGTTCGACTTCGAGTTCGTCTTCCAGCTGGACTTCGAGTTCGACTTCGATGCGAGTATGCGGGCAGTGGACAAAATATCCCTCTAGTGTTTGTGGATCTCGTACTGCAGATGCAGTATCACTTTACCCTGCCACTTTGTTTTTGGTCCACATCATCATCATCTCGGTCCTTGCATTAGGGTTAGCATCTTCGAGATCGACTTCGAATTCGTCTTCCAGTTGGAGTTGGACATCGAGTTCCAGTCCGTGTTCGAGTTCGAATTCGATTTCGACCGAGTTCGAGTTCGAGTTCGAGTTCGATTTCGATTTCGACCTCGAGTTCGACCTGGAGTTCGACTTCGAGGACGAGTTGGAGTTCCAGTTCGAGTTCGAATTCGAGTTCGAGTTCGAGGTCGACTTCGAGTTCGAATTCGAGTTCGAGTTCGAGTTCGACTTCGAGTTCGAATTCGAGGTAGAGTTCGAATTCGAGTTCGACTTCGAGTTCGACATCGAGTTCGACCTCGAGTTCGACGTGGAGTTCGACTTCGAAGACGAGTTGGAGTTCGAGTTCGATTTTGGGTTCGACTTCGAGTTCGACCTCGAGTTCGACTTCGAGTTCGACCTCGAGTTCGACCTGGAGTTCGACTTCGAGGACGAGTTGGAGTTGGAGTTCGAGTTCGAATTCGAGGTCGAGTTCGAATTCGAGTTCGAGTTCGAGTTCGAGTTCGACTTCGAGTTCGAATTCGAGTTCGACTTCGAGTTCGATATCGAGTTCGACCTCGAGTTCCACTTGGAGTTCGACTTCGAGGACGAGTTGGAGTTCGAGTTCGACTTCGAGTTCCACCTCGTGTTCGACGTGGAGTTCGACTTCGAGGACGAGTTGGAGTTCGAGTTCGACTTCGAGTTCGGTTTCGAGTTCGATTTTGCGTTCGACTTCGAGTTCGAACTCGAGTTCGACTTCGGGTTTGACTTCGAGTTCGATTACGAGTTCGACCTCGAATTCGACGTGGAGTTCGACTTCGAGGACGAGTTGGAGTTCGAGTTCGATTTTGGGTTCGACTTCGAGTTCGGCCTCGAGTTCGACGTCGAGTTCGACTTCGAGTTCGACGTCGAGTTCGATTTCGAGTTCGACCTCGAGTTCGACCTGGAGTTCGACTTCGAGGACGAGTTGGAGTTGGAGTTCGAGTTGGAATTCGAGGGCGAGTTCGAGTTCGAATTCGAGGTCGAGTTCGAATTTGAGTTCGACTTCGAATTGGACTTCGATTTCGACTTCGACTTCGACCGAGTTCGACTTCGATTTCGAGTTCGAGTACGAGTTCGAGTTCGTCTTCAAGTTGGACTTCGAATTCGACTTCGAGTTGGAGTTGGAGATCGAGTTCGAGATCGAGTTCGAGTTCGACTTCGATTTCGACTTCGAATTCGACTTGATGCGAATATGCGGTCAGGGGTCAAAGTATCCCTCTAGTCTTTGTGGATCTCGCACTGGAGATGCAGTATCACTTTACCCTGCCACTTTGTTTTTGGCCAACGTCATCATCATCTCGGTCCTCGCATTAGGGTTAGGGTCTTCGAGTTCGACTTCGAATTGGACTTTGAGTTCGAGTTCGACTTCGACTTCGACTTCGATTTCGAGTTCTAGTTCAATGTCGAGTTCGAATTCGCGTTCGACTTCGTGTTCGAGTTCGAGCTCTCGAGTTCGACTTCGAGTTCGAGTTCGACTTCGAATTCGACTTCGAGTTCAACAACTTCGAGTTCGTCTTCCACTTGGACTTTGAGTTCGACTTCGATGCGAGTATGCGGGCAGTGAACAAAATATCCCTCTAGTGTTTGTGGATCTCGTACTGGAGATGCAGTATCACTTTACCCTGCCACTTTGTTTTTGGCCCACGTCATCATCATCTCGGTCCTAGCATTAGGGTTAGGGTCTTCGAGTTCGACTTCGAATTGGACATTGAGTTGGAGTTCGAGTTCGACTTCGACTTCGATTTCGAGTTCTAGTTCGATCTCGAATTCGACTTCGCGTTCGACTTCGTGTTCGAGTTTGAGTTCGATTTCGACTTCGAGTTGGAGTTCGACTTCGAGTTCGCCTTCGAATTCGACTTCGAGTTCGACTTCGAATTGCACTTCGAGTTCGTCTTCCACTTGGACTTTGAGTTCGACTTCGATGCGAGTATGCGGGCAGTGGACAAAATATCCCTCTAGTGTTTGTGGATCTCGTACTGGAGATGCAGTATCACTTTACCCTGCCACTTTGTTTTTGGACCACGTCATCATCATCTCGCTCCTCGCATTAGGGTTAGGGTCTTCGACATCGACTTTGAGTTCGATTTCGACTTCGAGTTCGAGTTCGACTTCGAGTTGGAGTTCGATTTCGACTTCGAGTTGGAGTTCGAATTCGAGGTCGAGTTCGAATTTGAGTTAGAACTCGAGTTCGACTTCGAGTTCGACCTCGAGTTCGACCTGGAGTTCGACTTCGAGGACGAGTTGGAGTTCGAGTTCGAGTTCGGGTTCGAGATTTTGCGATCGACTTCGAGTTCGACGTCGAGTTCGACTTCGAGTTCGACTTCGAGTTCGACTTCGAGTTCGACATCGAGTTCGATTTCGAGTTCGACCTCGAGTTCGACCTGGAGTTCGACTTCGAGGACGAGTTGGAGTTCGAGTTCGACTTCGAGTTCGACCTCGTGTTCGACGTGGAGTTCGACTTCGAGTTCGGGTTCGAGTTCGATTTTGCGTTCGACTTCGAGTTCGAACTCGAGTTCGACTTCGAGTTTGACTTCGAGTTCGATTACGAGTTCGACCTCGAGTTCGACGTGGAGTTCGACTTCGAGGACGAGTTGGAGTTCGAGTTCGATTTTGGGTTCGACTTCGAGTTCGGCCTCGAGTTCGACTTCGAGTTCGACGTCGAGTTCGACTTCGAGTTCGACGTCGAGTTCGAGTTTCGAGTTCGACCTCGAGTTCGACCTGGAGTTCGACTTCGAGGACGAGTTGGAGTTGGAGTTCGAGTTCGAATTCGAGGTCGAGTTCGACTTCGAGTTCGAATTCGAGGCCGAGTTCGAGTTCGAGGTCGAGTTCGAATTCGAGGTCGAGTTCGAATTCGAGTTCGAGTTCGAGTTCGACTTCGAATTGGACTTCGAGTTCGACTTCGAGTTGGATTTCGAGTTCGACTTCGAGTTCGACTTCGAATTGGACTTCGAGTTCGACTTCGAATTGGACTTTGAGTTCGACTTCGAGTTCGTCTTCCAGCTGGACTTCGAGTTCGAATTCGATGCGAGTATGCGGGCAGTGGACAAAATATCCCTCTAGTGTTTGTGGATCTCGTACTGCAGATGCAGTATCACTTTACCCTGCCACTTTGTTTTTGGTCCACATCATCATCATCTCGGTCCTTGCATTAGGGTTAGCATCTTCGAGATCGACTTCGAATTCGTCTTCCAGTTGGACTTCGAGTTCGACTTCGAGTTGGAGTTGGACATCGAGTTCTAGTTCGTGTTCGAGTTCGAATTCGATTTCGACTTCGAGTTCGAGAGTTCGACCTCGAGTTCGACCTGGAGTTCGACTTCGAGGACGAGTTGGAGTTCGAGTTCGAGTTCGAATTCGAGGTCAAGTTCGAATTCGAGTTCGAGTTCGAGGTCGACTTCGAGTTCGAATTCGAGTTCGAATTCGAGTTCGACTTCGAGTTCGATCGAGTTCGACCTCGAGTTCCACTTGGAGTTCGACTTCGAGGACGAGTTGGAGTTCGAGTTCGACTTCGAGTTCGACCTCGAGTTCGACGTGGAGTTCGACTTCGAGGACGAGTTGGAGTTCGAGTTCGATTTTGCGTTCGACTTCGAGTTCGACCTCGAGTTGGACTTCGAGTTCGACTTCGAGTTCGATTTCGAGTTCGACCTCGAGTTCGACCTGGAGTTCGACTTCGAGGACGAGTTGGAGTTGGACTTCGAGTTCGACTTCGAATTGGACTTTGAGTTCGGCTTCGAGTTCGTCTTCCAGCTGGACTTCGAGTTCGACTTCGATGCGAGTATGCGGGCAGTGGACAAAATATCCCTCTAGTGTTTGTGGATCTCGTACTGCAGATGCAGTATCACTTTACCCTGCCACTTTGTTTTTGGTCCACATCATCATCATCTCGGTCCTTGCATTAGGGTTAGCATCTTCGAGATCGACTTCGAATTCGTCTTCCAGTTGGACTTCGAGTTCGACTTCGAGTTGGAGTTGGACATCGAGTTCTAGTTCGTGTTCGAGTTCGAATTCGATTTCGACTTCGAGTTCGAGTTCGAGTTCGAGTTCGACTTCGAGTTGGTGTTCGACTTTGAGGTCGACTTCGAACTCGTCTTAGAGTCCGACTTCGAGTTCGAGTTCGAGTTCGACTTCGAATTGGACTTCGATTTCGACTTCGATTTCGACTTCGACTTCGACTTCGAGTTCGACTTCGAGTTCGAGTTCGAGTTCGAGTTCGTCTTCTAGTTGGACTTCGAATTCGACTTCGAGTTGGAGTTGGAGATCGAGTTCGAGATCGAGTTCGAGTTCGACTTCGATTTCGACTTCGAATTCGACTTGATGCAAATATGCGGTCAGGGGGCAAAATATCCCTCTAGTGTTTGTGGATCTCGTACTGGAGATGCAGTATCACTTTACCCTGCCACTTTGTTTTTGGCCAACGTCATCATCATCTCGGTCCTCGCATTAGGGTTAGGGTCTTCGAGTTCGACTTCGAATTGGACTTTGAGTTCGAGTTCGACTTCGACTTCGACTTCGATTTCGAGTTCTAGTTCAATGTCGAGTTCGAATTCGCGTTCGACTTCGTGTTCGAGTTCGAGCTCGAGTTCGACTTCGAGTTGGAGTTCGACTTCGAATTCGATTTCGAGTTCGACTTCGAATTGGACTTCGAGTTCAACTTGGAGTTCGTCTTCCACTTGGACTTTGAGTTCGACTTCGATGCGAGTATGTGGGCAGTGAACAAAATATCCCTT